>NC_091282.1:21145072-21147572 GCF_032444005.1 Ranitomeya imitator
TGGGGTCCGGGAGTTTCTCCAGATATGGGGCCAGTCTGTAGTCTCTCTGTAGGCTCCGGTACATGGTCAGTTTCTGTGAGCTGATGATATCATTCTTCCAGTCCCTGACATACCTCTCCTGGCCTTCATCTGCCATCTTCCTGATTCTGGCTTTTGTCAGGTTGTTGTGATTGGTGTTCTGCTCCGGTTGGGTTTGGCTGGGCTGTTCCGGGGGTTCTGGTTTTTCTGTTTCACCTTCATGTATCAGGGCTTTATGGTGATGGGAGCTTGGATTGCTCCTATGCAGGTGAGCCCGGAATGACAGCGCCCTCTTTAGAACTGTTAGGTGTAGAGGGAATCTGCCCAGCTCGGCCCGACAAGCACTGTTGGAGGTGCTCCGATGGACCTGGAGAAGGTGCTTGCAGAATTCCAGGTGGAATATTTCTGTTGGACTGGAGTCCCACTTTGACCAGTCTGGGTAGGTGTGAGGACCCCAGACTTCGCTGCCATACAGGAGGATTGGGGCGATGATGGAGTCGAAGATTTTTAGCCAGACCCTCACTGGTGGCTTCAGATGGTAGAGTGTCCTTCGGATGGCATAGAAGGTTTTGCAGGCCTTGTCTTTCAGGGTCTCTATGGCTTGTTTGAAGTTCCTTGACCGGTGAATCTCTAGGCCCAGGTAGGTATATTTGTCCGTTCCTGTGAGGTCGCAGTTGTTGAGGATAAATGATGGGTGTTGGTCTGATCTTCTCTTTCTCCTCTGGAACACCATGGTGTTGGTTTTCTTTAGGTTGACCGGTAGGGCCCAGGTGGAGCTGAATTTCTCTAGGATTTTCAGGTTGTCCTGGAGGCCTTTCTCGGTTGGTGACAGCAGCAGCAGATCATCTGCATACAGCAGGAATTTCACCTGAGCGTCGTGGAGGGTGAGACCTGGTGCTGAGGAGGATTCTAGGGTGGTAGCCAGCTCATTGATGTAGATGTTGAAGAGCGTTGGGCTTAGGCTGCAGCCTTGTCTTACTCCGCGGCTCTGCTGGAAATAAGCCGTTCTTTTGCCGCTCACACTCACGCTGCAGCTGTTCTCGGTGTAGGAGCTTTTGATGACATCGTAGGTCTTTCCTCCTATTCCACTCTCCAGCAGTTTCAGGAATAAGCCCGGGTGCCACACTGAATCAAAGGCCTTTTTAAAGTCCGCAAAGCAGGCGTATATCTTCCCATTCTTTGTATTGTAGACGTGTCTCTGAATGAGGCTGTGCAGAGTATAGATGTGGTCAGTGGTGCGGTGGTTCGGCATGAACCCTGCTTGGCTCTTGCTGAGGACGTTGTGCTCGGTGAGGAAGGTGAGGATCCTCTTGTTCAGGATACTGTTGAACAGTTTTCCCAGGTTGCTGCTGACGCATATGCCTCTGTAGTTGGCTGGGTCATACCTGTCCCCACTCTTGTGGATGGGTGTGATGAGGCCTTGGTTCCAGGTACGAGGGAAGTAGCCGGCACTCAGTACAATATTGAAGAGTTTAACCATTGCAGCCTGTATTTCTGGTGGGCTGTACTTCAGCATTTCTGGTAGGATTCCATCCAGGCCACCGGCTTTTCTACATCTTATGGAGGAGAGTCTCTTGGTTACTTCCTGTAGTGTTATAGGTGTATCCACCGGGTTTTGGAAGTTTTTGATTTTTTCCTCCATTGCTTTTAGTTTCGCCATTATGTTTTCCTGTTCTTGGCTTAGTCCTTCCTTTGGAATGTCTTTATAGAGGTCTCTGAAGTATTGGAGCCAGAGGTTGCCATTTTGGATATGGTTGTTGTTTTTCTTGTCTTTGGTGCCCATGTGGTTCCATAGTTCCCAGAAGGAGTTGTCTTGGAGGGCGTCTTGGAGTTGATTGAGCTTGGTAGAGATGTAACTCTGCTTCTTCCTCCTGAGGATGGTTTTGTACTGCTTATGTATGGAGTCATAGGCTTCCCTCAGACCCAGGTGGTTGGGGTCTCTGTGTTTCTTGTTGGAGGCTGTTCTCAGGGTCTTCCGTACAGCTTTACATTCTCTGTCAAACCAGCCATTGACCTGTGTTTCTTTTGGTCTCTTGTAGTATATATATACACAGGACAGGAGGAGCGATACTGTGCAGTGTATATATATACAGGACAGGAGGAGCGATACTGTGCAGTATATATATATATACAGGAGGAGTGATACTGTGCAGTGTATATATACAGGACAGGAGGAGTGGTACTGTGCAGTGTATATATACAGGACAGGAGGAGCGATACTGTGCAGTGTATATATACAGGACAGGAGGAGCGGTACTGTGCAGTGTATATATACAGGACAGGAGGAGTGGTACTGTGCAGTGTATATATACAGGACAGGAGGAGTGGTACTGTGCAGTGTATATATACAGGACAGGAGGAGTGGTACTGTGCAGTGTATATATACAGGAGAGGAGGAGTGGTACTGTGCAGTGTATATATATACAGGACAGGAGGAGCGATACTGTGCAGTGTATATATATACAGGACAGGAGGAGCGATC
>NC_091282.1:21152572-21157572 GCF_032444005.1 Ranitomeya imitator
GTAAAGCCACTTTTGAACCATAAACAGCGGCAGAGGCGCCTGACCTGGGCTACAGAGAAGCAGCACTGGACTGTTGCTAAGTGGTCCCAAGTACTTTTTTCTGATGAAAGCAAATTTTGCATGTCATTCGGAAATCAAGGTGCCAGAGTCTGGAGGAAGACTGGGGAGAAGGAAATGCCAAAATGCCTGAAGTCCAGTGTCAAGTACCCACAGTCAGTGATGGTGTGGGGTGCCATGTCAGCTGCTGGTGTTGGTCCACTGTGTTTCATCAAGGGCAGGGTCAATGCAGCTAGCTATCAGGAGATTTTGGAGCACTTCATGCTTCCATCGGCTGAAATGCTTTATGGAGATGAAGATTTCATTTTTCAGCACGACCTGGCACCTGCTCACAGTGCCAAAACCACTGGTAAATGGTTTACTGACCATGGTATTACTGTGCTCAATTGGCCTGCCAACTCTCCTGACCTGAACCCCATAGAGAATCTGTGGGATATTGTGAAGAGAAAGTTGAGAGACATAGTAACATAGTAACATAGTAACATAGTTAGTAAGGCCGAAAAAAGACATTTGTCCATCCAGTTCAGCCTATATTCCATCATAATAAATACCCAGATCTACGTCCTTCTACAGAACCTAATAATTGTATGATACAATATTGTTCTGCTCCAGGAAGACATCCAGGCCTCTCTTGAACCCCTCGACTGAGTTCGCCATCACCACCTCCTCAGGCAAGCAATTCCAGATTCTCACTGCCCTAACAGTAAAGAATCCTCTTCTATGTTGGTGGAAAAACCTTCTCTCCTCCAGACGCAAAGAATGCCCCCTTGTGCCCGTCACCTTCCTTGGTATAAACAGATCCTCAGCGAGATATTTGTATTGTCCCCTTATATACTTATACATGGTTATTAGATCGCCCCTCAGTCGTCTTTTTTCTAGACTAAATAATCCTAATTTCGCTAATCTATCTGGGTATTGTAGTTCTCCCATCCCCTTTATTAATTTTGTTGCCCTCCTTTGTACTCTCTCTAGTTCCATTATATCCTTCCTGAGCACCGGTGCCCAAAACTGGACACAGTACTCCATGTGCGGTCTAACTAGGGATTTGTACAGAGGCAGTATAATGCTCTCATCATGTGTATCCAGACCTCTTTTAATGCACCCCATGATCCTGTTTGCCTTGGCAGCTGCTGCCTGGCACTGGCTGCTCCAGGTAAGTTTATCATTAACTAGGATCCCCAAGTCCTTCTCCCTGTCAGATTTACCCAGTGGTTTCCCGTTCAGTGTGTAATGGTGATATTGATTCCCTCTTCCCATGTGTATAACCTTACATTTATCATTGTTAAACCTCATCTGCCACCTTTCAGCCCAAGTTTCCAACTTATCCAGATCCATCTGTAGCAGAATACTATCTTCTCTTGTATTAACTGCTTTACATAGTTTTGTATCATCTGCAAATATCGATATTTTACTGTGTAAACCTTCTACCAGATCATTAATGAATATGTTGAAGAGAACAGGTCCCAATACTGACCCCTGCGGTACCCCACTGGTCACAGCGACCCAGTTAGAGACTATACCATTTATAACCACCCTCTGCTTTCTATCACTAAGCCAGTTACTAACCCATTTACACACATTTTCCCCCAGACCAAGCATTCTCATTTTGTGTACCAACCTCTTGTGCGGCACGGTATCAAACGCTTTGGAAAAATCGAGATATACCACGTCCAATGACTCACCGTGGTCCAGCCTATAGCTTACCTCTTCATAAAAACTGATTAGATTGGTTTGACAGGAGCGATTTCTCATAAACCCATGCTGATATGGAGTTAAACAGTTATTCTCATTGAGATAATCCAGAATAACATCCCTCAGAAACCCTTCAAATATTTTACCAACAATAGAGGTTAGACTTACTGGCCTATAATTTCCAGGTTCACTTTTAGAGCCCTTTTTGAATATTGGCACCACATTTGCTATGCGCCAGTCCTGCGGAACAGACCCTGTCGCTATAGAGTCACTAAAAATAAGAAATAATGGTTTATCTATTACATTACTTAGTTCTCTTAGTACTCGTGGGTGTATGCCATCCGGACCCGGAGATTTATCTATTTTAATCTTATTTAGCCGGTTTCGCACCTCTTCTTGGGTTAGATTGGTGACCCTTAATATAGGGTTTTCATTGTTTCTTGGGATTTCACCTAGCATTTCATTTTCCACCGTGAATACCGTGGAGAAGAAGGTGTTTAATATGTTAGCTTTTTCCTCGTCATCTACAACCATTCTTTCCTCACTATTTTTTAAGGGGCCTACATTTTCAGTTTTTATTCTTTTACTATTGATATAGTTGAAGAACAGTTTGGGATTAGTTTTACTCTCCTTAGCAATGTGCTTCTCTGTTTCCTTTTTGGCAGCTTTAATTAGTTTAATTAGACGCAAGACCCAACACTCTAGATGAGCTTAAGGCCGCTATTGAAGCATCCTGGGCCTCCATAACATCTCAGCAGCGTCACAGGCTGATTGCCTCCATGCCACGCCGCATTGAAGCAGTCATTTCTGCCAAAGGATTCCCCACCAAGTATTGAGTGCATAACTGAACATTATTATTTGATGGTTTTTTTGTTTGTTATTAAAAAACACTTTTATTTGATTGGATGGGTGAAATATGCTAATTTATTGAGACAGGTTTTTTGGGTTATCAGGAGTTGTATGCCAAAATCATCAGTATTAAAACAATAAAAGACCTGACAAATTTCAGTTGGTGGATAATGAATCTATAATATATGAAAGTTTAATTGTAATCATTACATTATGGTAAATAATGAAATTTAACACTATATGCTAATTTTTTGAGAAGGACCTGTATACAGGACAGGAGGAGCGGTACTGTGCAGTATATATATACAGGACAGGAGGAGCGATACTGTGCAGTGTATATATATACACAGGACAGGAGGAGAGATACTGTGCAGTGTATATATACAGGACAGGAGGAGTGGTTCTGTGCAGTGTATATATATATATACAGGACAGGAGGAGCGATACTGTGCAGTATATATATATATACAGGACAGGAGGAGCGATACTGTGCAGTGTATATATATATATATATATATATATATATATATACAGTGGGGCAAAAAAGTATTTAGTCAGTCAGCAATAGTGCAAGTTCCACCACTTAAAAAGATGAGAGGCGTCTGTAATTTACATCATAGGTAGACCTCAACTATGGGAGACAAACTGAGAAAAAAAATCCAGAAAATCACATTGTCTGTTTTTTTTAACATTTTATTTCCATATTATGGTGGAAAATAAGTATTTGGTCAGAAACTAAATTTCATCTCAATACTTTGTAATATATCATTTGTTGGCAATGACAGAGGTCAAACGTTTTCTGTAAGTCTTCACAAGGTTGCCACACACTGTTGTTGGTATGTTGGCCCATTCCTCCATGCAGATCTCCTCTAGAGCAGTGATGTTTTTGGCTTTTCGCTTGGCAACACGGACTTTCAACTCCCTCCAAAGGTTTTCTATAGGGTTGAGATCTGGAGACTGGCTAGGCCACTCCAGGACCTTGAAATGCTTCTTACGAAGCCACTCCTTCGTTGCCCTAGCGGTGTGCTTTGGATCATTGTCATGTTGAAAGACCCAGCCACGTTTCATCTTCAATGCCCTTGCTGATGGAAGGAGGTTTGCACTCAAAATCTCACGATACATGGCCCCATTCATTCTTTCATGTACCCGGATCAGTCGTCCTGGCCCCTTTGCAGAGAAACAGCCCCAAAGCATGATGTTTCCACCACCATGCTTTACAGTAGGTATGGTGTTTGATGGATGCAACTCAGTATTCTTTTTCCTCCAAACATGACAAGTTGTGTTTCTACCAAACAGTTCCAGTTTGGTTTCATCAGACCATAGGACATTCTCCCAAAACTCCTCTGGATCATCCAAATGCTCTCTAGGAAACTTCAGACGGGCCCGGACATGTACTGGCTTAAGCAGTGGGACACGTCTGGCACTGCAGGATCTGAGTCCATGGTGGCGTAGTGTGTTACTTATGGTAGGCCTTGTTACATTGGTCCCAGCTCTCTGCAGTTCATTCACTAGGTCCCCCCGCGTGGTTCTGGGATTTTTGCTCACCGTTCTTGTGATCATTCTGACCCCACGGGGTGGGATTTTGCGTGGAGCCCCAGATCGAGTGAGATTAACAGTGGTCTTGTATGTCTTCCATTTTCTAATTATTGCTCCCACTGTTGATTTCTTCACTCCAAGCTGGTTGGCTATTGCAGATTCAGTCTTCCCAGCCTGGTGCAGGGCTACAATTTTGTTTCTGGTGTCCTTTGACAGCTCTTTGGTCTTCACCATAGTGGAGTTTGGAGTCAGACTGTTTGAGGGTGTGCACAGGTGTCTTTTTATACTGATAACAAGTTTAAACAGGTGCCATTACTACAGGTAATGAGTGGAGGAAAGAGGAGACTCTTAAAGAAGAAGTTACAGGTCTGTGAGAGCCAGAAATCTTGATTGTTTGTTTCTGACCAAATACTTATTTTCCACCATAATATGCAAAAAAAATGTTAAAAAAACAGACAATGTGATTTTCTGGATTTTTTTTTCTCAGTTTGTCTCCCATTGTTGAGGTCTACCTATGATGTAAATTACAGACGCCTCTCATCTTTTTAAGTGGTGGAACTTGCACTATTGCTGACTGACTAAATACTTTTTTGCCCCACTGTATATATATATACAGGACAGGAGGAGCGATACTGTGCAGTGTATATATACAGGACAGGAGGAGCGATACTGTGCAGTATATATATATATATATATATACAGGACAGGAGGAGCGATACTGTGCAGTGTATATATACAGGACAGGAGGAGCGATACTGTGCAGTATATATATATATATACAGGACAGGAGGAGCGATACTGTGCAGTATATATATATACAGGACAGGAGGAGCGGTACTGTGCAGTGTATATTTACAGGAGGAGCG